>NW_027554433.1:0-17509 GCF_053574225.1 Canis aureus | reverse complement strand
GAACTGCTGTAATTAGTACTGATCATACAAATAGGGGGGTTTGATACTGGGATATTGCAGGGGGTTTTATGTTGATAATAGTAGTAATGAAATTAATTGCCCCTAAAATAGAAGAGACTCCGGCTAAATGTAAGGAGAAAATTGTAAGATCAACGGATGCTCCTGCATGGGCCAGATTGCCAGCCAGTGGGGGGTAAACGGTCCACCCCGTTCCTGCACCTGCTTCTACCATAGAAGATGCTAATAGTAGAAGAAAAGATGGAGGAAGAAGTCAGAAGCTCATGTTATTTATTCGGGGGAATGCCATGTCCGGAGCACCAATTATTAATGGCACTAGTCAGTTTCCAAAGCCCCCAATTATAATGGGCATGACTATGAAGAAGATTATTACGAAAGCATGGGCGGTTACGACGACGTTATAAATTTGATCGTCGCCTAGTAAAGTACCGGGCTGACCTAGTTCGGCTCGGATGAGGAGGCTCAAGGCAGTGCCTACTATGCCGGCTCATGCTCCAAATAGTAAGTATAAAGTACCAATATCTTTGTGATTAGTAGAGAACAGTCATCGGTTAATGAACATAGGTAAAATGGCTGATAAAAGCATTAGACTGTAAATCTAAAAATAGAGGTTTAAGTCCTCTTTTTGCCAAGCTCTGTGGTGAATTTTCATATTGAATTGCAAATTCAAAGAAGCAGCCTAGACGCCGCCGGGGCTTCTCCCGCCTTTTTTTTCTACGCGGCGGGAGAAGGTAGATTGAAGCCAGTTACTAGGGTATTTAGCTGTTAACTAAAATTTCGTGAGGTAGAAGCTCACCAATCTAGGGAGGGCTTAGCTTAATTAAAGTGTTTGATTTGCATTCAATTGATGTAAGATAGATTCTTGCAGCCCTTAGAGGTGATTTGGTCAGGGGTTAAGTGTATAGCACTTGCTTAGAGCTTTGAAGGCTCTTGGTCTGGTCTAACCTAAACTCCTAGTCCAAGACTGATAATATAGGTGTTAGCGGGAGTAGTATAGTTGAGATAATGATTAAGGGGGGTAGTAGGGTTGCCTTTTTTGTGTACTCGAATTGTCATTTTATTTTTATGTTATTTGTGGACGGGAATATGGTAAGTGCGGTGCTATATGTGAGTCGCAGGTAGAAATATAAGTTAAGTAGAGCGGTGATGGCTATTAGTGTTGGAATAATAATTATGTTATTTTTTGTTAATTCTTGAATAATTATTCATTTAGGGATGAAGCCAGATAATGGGGGTAGTCCTCCTAGGGATAATATTAAGATTAAGATTATGGAGGTGATTAGGGGAAATTTATTTCATATGTGGGATAAGGATAAGGTTGTGGTGGATGAGTTTAATATGAATAGTATGAAGGTAGATAGTGTTATTAGAATATATAAAGTTAAGTTTAGGATTATTATTGTAGGGTTGTAAATAATGATAGCGGCTATTCAGCCTATGTGGGCAATGGAGGAGTATGCTATGATTTTTCGTAGTTGAGTTTGATTTAGTCCGCCTCAGCCTCCTACTAGAACGGATGCGAGGGCTATTAGTATAAGAAGGTTGGTGTTAATTGATGGGGAGATTTGATATAGGATGGATATAGGTGCGATTTTTTGTCATGTTAGTAGGATTATTCCTGATATAAGTGTTACTCCTTGTGCTACTTCGGGAACTCAGAAGTGGAATGGAGATAGGCCTAGTTTTATTGTTAGGGCGGTGGTTATTATGATGGATGCGATGGGGTTTGAGATTTTTGAGATTACTCATTGGCCGGAGTAAAGAAGGTTAATGGTGACTCCTATTATTAGTAATATTGAGGCAGTAGCTTGTGTAAGAAAATATTTTGTAGAGGCTTCTATGGCTCGTGGATTATACTTTTTTATGAGGATAGGGATGATGGCTAGCATGTTTATTTCGAATCCAATTCAGATCAGTAATCAGTGCGAGCTTAGTATGACGATTATGGTCCCTGCCATGATAGTTGCTATAATAATAGTGAGAATAGGGGGTTTTATTAGTACGGGAAGGGTATAAACCAACATTTTCGGGGTATGGGCCCGATAGCTTAATTTAGCTGACCTTACTGTAGAATATAGTGTAAGTTTGGTAGCACGAAGATCTTTGAATTCTTAAGATTAGGTTCGAAGCCTATTATTCTAGAAATAAGAGGATTTAAACCTCTATTATTTACTCTATCAAAGTAACTCTTTTATCAGACATATTTCTTATGTTTGGGGTGGGATACTCGCGGTAATAATGGGTAAGGCAACATGTCATATGCATAGGGCTAAAGTTAGGGGTAGAAAATTTTTTCACAATAAGTGTATTAATTGATCATAGCGGAATCGAGGGTATGATGCTCGAATTCATAGGAAGCAGATAGTTAGTAAGAGGGTTTTTATAGTGAAGTTAATAGAGTAGAGTTCTGGTATAAATGGGTTGTGGAATGCACCGAAGAATAGAATTGTTGTGAGGATATTTATTATAATGATATTTGCGTACTCTGCTAGAAAGAATAGGGCAAAAGGACCCGCTGCATACTCTACGTTAAATCCAGAAACTAGTTCGGATTCTCCTTCAGTTAAGTCGAAGGGGGCTCGGTTAGTTTCTGCTAGAGTAGAAATGAATCATATCATGGCTAGGGGCCAGGCCGGAAAGATTAGTCATATATGTTCTTGGGTGATAATTAGTGTGGATAGTGTAAATGACCCGTTTATTAGGAGGACTGATAGGAGAATGATTGCTAGTGTTACTTCATATGAGATTGTTTGAGCTACTGCTCGGAGGGCTCCGATTAGAGCGTATTTGGAGTTTGAGGCTCATCCTGACCAAAGGATGGAGTATACGGCGAGACTTGATATTGCTAGTATGAATAGGACTCCTAAGTTTATATTAATGAGTGGGTAGGGCATTGGGAGAGGGATTCATATAGTTAGGGCTAGTGATAGAGCTAGAATGGGGGCTAGAATGAATATTGATATGGAGGATGTAAGTGGTCGTAGAGGTTCTTTTGTGAAGAGTTTTACTGCATCTGCGATTGGTTGAAGGAGGCCGTAGGGGCCTACGATATTAGGCCCTTTTCGAAGTTGTATGTAGCCTAAGACTTTTCGTTCAACGAGGGTGAGGAAGGCTACGGCAAGAAGGATTGGGATGATAAGAGAGATAATGTTGATAAAGAACATTTTGTTAGGGAGAGGAATTGAACCTCTGATAATAAAGGTTTAAGTTTTACGCAGTTACCGGGCTCTGCCACCCTAACAAAGCCCCTTTTCTCGGGCTTATGAGGAGATAAACTGGTTAGATTGAGTTGACTTCATCTATTAGTTTTAAGGCGCCTTTGTGAGGTAGGCCTTACATCCCTTGTCCTTTCGTACTGGGGGAGGTTATATAATAGATAGAAACCGACCTGGATTACTCCGGTCTGAACTCAGATCACGTAGGACTTTAATCGTTGAACAAACGAACCCTTAATAGCTGCTGCACCATTAGGATGTCCTGATCCAACATCGAGGTCGTAAACCCTATTGTCGATATGGACTCTTGAATAGGATTGCGCTGTTATCCCTAGGGTAACTTGTTCCGTTGATCAAAAATTATTGGATCAATAAGTGATGTTATATTTTGACTTGTGGGTCTAAATTTTAATCACTCGGGAGTTTTTTTATATTCCGAGGTCACCCCAACCTAAATTGCTAACCCACAATAATGGTGTAATGTTATGCCTTGTAGGTATTTAGTATCCATAAGTTTGGGTTAGTTAATTAAAGCTCCATAGGGTCTTCTCGTCTTATTGTGGCATTCCCGCCTCTTCACGGGAAGGTCAATTTCACTGATTGGGAATAAGAGACAGTTAAACCCTCGTGTGGCCATTCATACAAGTCCTTATTTAGAGAACAAATGATTATGCTACCTTTGCACGGTCAGGATACCGCGGCCGTTAAACAAGTGTCACTGGGCAGGCAGTGCCTCCAATACTAGAAATGCTGGAGGTGATGTTTTTGGTAAACAGGCGGGGTTTGTGTTTGCCGAGTTCCTTTTACTCCTTTTAATCTTTCCTTAAATGCATGCCTGTGTTGGGTTAACAATAGGGTAGATAAGTATTTCATTTTTGGGTTGATATTATCAGATTGTTAACTATCAGTGGTCTATCCGTTTCTGATATAAGCTTATGCGGGGAGAAAATAGTTCTTGTTACTCATACTAGCATTGTTGCTTCTATATTTAAATAGAATGGCCCAGGAGGTATAATTAGGAGTTGATGTAATATGATTGGGATTAAGTTATATTGTTTGTTGAGCTGGAACGCTTTCTCAATTGGTGGCTGCTTTTAAGCCAACTATGGTGATGTTAGTATATACTCTCTAATAAAGGTTGTATCCTGATTCTAAGAAGCTGTACCTTCTTAGACTATATTTTAAATTTACATTAAAATTTTGTTTTTTTTTAGGTAAATTTAAAGTTGAACTAAAATTCTGTTTGTGGGCAACCAGCTATCACCAGGCTCGTTAGGCTTTTCACCTCTACCCACAAATCTTCTCACTATTTTGCTACATAGATGAGTTGATCCTTTTAGATTGTTTATGGGTAGCTCGTCTGGTTTCGGGGAGCTTAGCTTAAGTTCTCTTTGTTAAGTCGTTTCTGGCTAGTTCATTATGCAAAAGGTAAAAGGGGTAATCTTTGCTGTTTAATACTGTTAAGATGTCTTTCATCATTCCCTTACGGTACTATCTCTATCGCTCCAATTAAAATTTCTATCTCCTATACTTTTATTATTTAACTAAATGTTTTACTTTATATGTCTGTGATACTTAAGTTTGGGGTTAGTTGGGCTAGCTTTTGTTCAAAGTGGTCATAAGTAATGAAATCTTCTGGGTGTAGGCCAGACGCTTTAGTTAAGCTACACTTTGATTAATCCAAGCACACCTTCCGGTATGCTTACCTTGTTACGACTTGTCTCCTCTTGTGTCTTAGTTAAGTTAATATGGTTATGGTTGTGTCTTATTACTTGAGGAGGGTGACGGGCGGTGTGTGCGTGCTTCATGGCCCTATTCAATTAAGCTCTCTATTCTTAATTTACTACTAAATCCTCCTTCAGTTTTTAATTTCATAAAAACGTTCGTGGAATGTTCTTGGGTAGAAAATGTAGCCCATTTCTTCCCACCCCATAAGTTACACCTTGACCTAACTTTTTTATGTAAAATGATTGTGCTTACTATTCTACCTTTTGAGGGTTTGCTGAAGATGGCGGTATATAGACTGAATTAGCAAAGGGTGGTGAGGTTTATCGGGGTTTATCGATTATAGAACAGGCTCCTCTAGAGGGATATAAAGCACCGCCAAGTCCTTTGAGTTTTAAGCTATTGCTAGTAGTCCTCTGGCGAATTATTTTGTTGTAAAATTATCTATGTTTAGGGCTAAGCATAGTGGGGTATCTAATCCCAGTTTGGGTCTTAGCTATCGTGTAGTCAGATTATTATAAAGTCACTTTCGTGGTCTATTTTATGGTAACTGTAGCTTTTTACGGCTTAGTTAAGTTTTAACTTTAGTGCAAAGGTATCTTAAACACGCTTTACGCCGTGGGCCTATTAGTTTGGGTTAATCGTATGACCGCGGTGGCTGGCACGAAATTTACCAACCCTTTTTAGTATGGCTTAGTCAAACTTTCGTTTATGGCTTAATTTTTATCACTGCTGTATCCCGTGGGGGTGTGGCTTAGCAAGGTGTTATGAGCTACTTAAGAGTGTGCTTGATACCTGCTCCTTTAGATCACTGCTGATTTTAAGGGCATTCTCACTGGGGCGTGGAGACTTGCATGTGTAAGTCTACTAAGAACTAATAGGAAGGCTAGGACCAAACCTTTGTGTTTATGGAGTCGTGCGACTCATCTTGGCATTTTCAGTGCCTTGCTTTATTAATTAAGCTACATTAACTTATACTGAAATTGTAGTGTGTATAATAAATAAAATACATAGTAAATATGAGAGGAAAAAAAAAGGGGATGCTATCTATAGATAGACCACGAGATCGAATGCGTGTAAGACTGTTGTGTTAAGTTAACTAGAGTAGCAATACATTTGTATACAATTTAAATAAAGCTTGTGAGTATTGTATGCACTTAGTCCTGTTTTTGGGGTTTGGCAGGACATAAATAAGTGTATAATAGATGACATGAGTTTATGGGGGGTAAGGGGGGTTTGTATAAGTTAACTTAATGTCTTGCGCGTGTACGTACGTGTACACACGTGTACGTACGTGTACACACGTGTACGTACGTGTACACACGTGTACGTACGTGTACACACGTGTACGTACGTGTACACACGTGTACGTACGTGTACACACGTGTACGTACGTGTACGTACGTGTACGTACGTGTACGTACGTGTACGTACGTGTACGTACGTGTACACACGTGTACGTACGTGTACACACGTGTACGTACGTGTACACACGTGTACGTACGTGTACACACGTGTACGTACGTGTACACACGTGTACGTACGTGTACACACGTGTACGTACGTGTACACACGTGTGTCCTAGAATTATATGTCCTGAAACCATTGACTGAATAGCACCTTGATTTTATGCGTGAGTTGATAAATGATAATGAATAAGTCCAGCTACAAGTTATTTGACTGCATTAGGGCCGCGACGGGCATATTCCCTGAGAGCAGAAGATAAGTTAGAGTTAGTGCCGTTGCGGTCATAGATGAGTGATAGCAGATTCCCCCCCTAAAAATAAAAGATACCAAATGCATGACACCACAGTTATGTGTGATCATGGGCTGATTAGTCACTAGTCCATCGAGATGTCCCATTTGCGAGAATTAGTAGGATTGGAATAAATAGAGTCATGGCCCTGAGGTAAGAACCAGATGCCAGGTATAGTTTCATGATAGTAACCCCCACATTAGCATGGGCCCGGAGCGAGAAGAGTGACATTACAGGCAAGGATTGATGGTTTCTCGAGGCATGGTGATTAAGCCCTTATTGGACTAAGTGATATGCATCTAGTTACTGTTGAGGATCAATGGGTTGTGGAATTGGACTAGACATGTCCTATGTAAAGATATAATATCATGTACATGCTTATATGCATGGGGCAAGCCATTAATGCACGACGTACATAGGGGAGGGAAAGAAGGATTTTTTGGAGATACTGACATAGCACAGTAGAGGTGGTCCAATATATGAATGTAGGGGGTGTCAGGGAATAGTTTAAGAAGAATTTCAGCTTTGGGTGCTGATGGTGGAGCAAGAGCTTCTTCCTTGAGTCTTAGGGAGGGCGACTACTCTCCATTTTTGGTTTACAAGACCAAGGTAATGATTATACTACAAAGACTCTTCATTTTAGAAGATTATTTTCGATAACGCTAATTGTTGGCATTAGAATCAATAGGATGGTGAAATATAGAATTGAGGCGACCTGTCCGATAATGATGAAAGGGTGTTCAACTGGCTGTCCTCCAATCCAAGTTAAAGTGAGAAGATCGGCGACTAAAAGTCAGAATAGGCATTGGCTGAGGGGTCGGAATATTATACTGCGTTGCTTAGATGTGTGGAGGAATGGAATGAATGCTAAAATTAGGATGGAGAATACTAGGGCGAGTACACCTCCTAATTTATTAGGGATAGATCGTAGGATGGCATAGGCGAATAGGAAGTATCATTCAGGTTTGATATGTGGAGGGGTGTTTAGGGGGTTTGCAGGGGTGTAGTTGTCTGGATCTCCTAATAGGTCTGGTGAAAATAAAACTAGTGATATTAAGACTAGGAGCAGGAGTAGGATTCCTAGGATATCTTTAATTGTGTAGTAGGGGTGAAACGGAATTTTGTCTGAGTCTGATGTGATTCCTGAGGGGTTGTTGGATCCGGTTTCGTGTAGAAATAGGAGGTGTACTATTGCTAGAGCTGCGATGATGAATGGAAAGATAAAATGAAATGCAAAGAATCGTGTTAAGGTTGCTTTGTCTACTGAGAAGCCACCTCAGATTCACTCTACTAAGTTGGTTCCGATATAGGGGATGGCGGAGAGAAGGTTAGTGATTACAGTTGCCCCTCAAAATGATATTTGTCCTCACGGCAGTACATAGCCTATGAATGCTGTGGCTATGGTTGCGAATAGTAGTACAATTCCAATGTTTCATGTTTCTATGAATACATAGGATCCATAGTATAGGCCTCGTCCCACATGTATGAATAGGCAGATGAAGAATATGGAAGCGCCATTTGCATGTATATAGCGGATAATTCAGCCGTAGTTAACGTCTCGACAGATGTGGGTGACCGATGAAAAAGCTGTGGCCGTGTCCGATGTGTAGTGTATAGCTAGAAATAAACCTGTTAGAATCTGTAGAATCAAGCATACTCCTAATAAGGACCCGAAATTCCATCAAGCAGAGATGTTAGATGGCGCTGGGAGGTCAATGAATGAATTGTTGACAATTTTGGCTAGTGGGTGGGTTTTTCGAATGTTGGTCATTAATGTTCTTATAGTTGAAATACAACGATGATTTTTCATGTCATTAGTCATGGTTAAATTCCATGTAGGAATAATGATAACATACATTGTATTTATTTTAAGTATCGTTTTTGTGATGAGTTTTGTGGGTTTTGCCACTAAACCATCTCCTATTTATGGTGGGCTTGTGCTAATTATTAGCGGTGGGATTGGTTGTGCGATTGTTCTGAATTTTGGGGGTTCTTTTTTAGGGCTGATAGTGTTTTTAATTTATTTGGGGGGTATATTAGTAGTATTTGGTTATACAACTGCTATGGCTACTGAGCAATACCCTGAGGTGTGAGTTTCAAATAAGGCTGTTCTAGCGGCTTTTATTACTGGTCTATTGTCTGAGTTGTTGACTGCTTGCTATATTTTGAAGGATGATGAGGTGGAGGTAGTATTAAAGTTTAATGGAATAGGGGATTGGGTAATTTATGATACGGGGGACTCTGGGTTTTTTAGTGAAGAGGCTATGGGTATTGCGGCTTTATATAGTTATGGAACCTGGTTGGTGATTGTTACAGGTTGGTCGCTGTTAACTGGTGTGTTGGTTATCATGGAAGTTACCCGTGGTAATTAAGGATTAGTAGGCTGAGAATTATAGTTAGTATGAACGATAGGAAATAGAGCTTGATGAGACCCTTTTGATTTGAAATAAGGGTAGAAGATTTTATTTGGAAATACGAGATTGATTTGGGTAGGATGTTTTCTAGTCAGATGGAGTCCAGAAGTATAGATGCTGATTTCTGGCTGATGGTTAAACTTGTTTTAGGTGTGAGGCGGTGCATAATGGTTGGATAATAGCCAAGGAGGGTGGAAAATTTAAAGTAATTAGATGGATAGTTAAATTTGAGTCCTTGTATGGTAAGGTTTAGTTCTAGTGCCAGGATGAAACCCAAGATAGTTACTGCAAGGGCTATCATTTTTAGATAATGAGGCATAGTTATCTGTGGGATGGTGGTGGGTGTGATGCTGTGGGAGATAATGTATCCTGCAAATACACTTCCGATAAGGAGTCGTTTAATAGAGTTAATTAGGAGAGGATTATTCTCGTTGATAAGGATTATAGGGGAGAAGCGGGGCTGGCCTAGTAGAGCGAAGAATATAATTCGGGTGCTGTAGGCAGCGGTTAGGGATGTGGCAACGAGTGTAATTAAGAGGGCTCAGGCGTTGGTATTCGACGTGTTAGCGGACTCGATGATCAGGTCTTTGGAGTAGAATCCTGTAAGGAAAGGTATGCCTGTTAATGCGAGGCTTCCGACAATCAGGGAAGTTGTGGTGAAGGGAAGGACTTTAAATAGGCCACCTATCTTTCGAATGTCTTGTTCATCGTTTAGGCTGTGGATAATTGACCCTGAACATATGAATAACATAGCTTTAAAAAATGCGTGAGTGCAGATGTGTAAGAAGGCTAGGTAAGGCTGGTTAATGCCAATTGTTACTATTATTAGGCCTAGTTGGCTTGAGGTAGAGAACGCTACAATTTTTTTGATATCGTTCTGTGTAAGAGCGCAGATTGCAGTAAATAGTGTAGTAATAGCCCCTAAGCATAAAGTGAGGGTTTGAATAGTTTGATTATGCTCTATTAGTGGATGAAAGCGGATAAGAAGAAATACTCCTGCTACAACTATTGTGCTTGAGTGAAGTAGGGCTGATACAGGAGTGGGGCCTTCTATGGCTGAGGGGAGTCAGGGATGTAAGCCGAATTGAGCAGATTTACCGGTAGCTGCTAATAGTAAGCCAAGTAGCGGCAAATTAAAATTATCGTTTGTTGTAATAAAGATTTGTTGAAGGTCTCATGTGTTTAAGTTCAATAGAAACCATGCTATGGTTATAATGAAGCCTACATCTCCAATACGGTTATAGAGGATAGCTTGTAGGGCAGCTGTATTTGCATCGGTTCGGCCGTATCATCATCCAATAAGTAAAAATGATATAATGCCAACTCCTTCTCAGCCAATGAATAGTTGGAATATGTTGTTTGCGGTGACTAAGACTATTATAGTAATAAGAAATAAGAGAAGATACTTGAAAAATCGGTTAATATAAGGATCGGAGTGTATATATCATATAGAAAACTCTATAATAGACCACGTGACAAAAAGGGCTACGGGCACAAAGATTATTGAGAAGTAGTCTAATTTAAAACTCATGGATAGTTTTATGGTCTGGATTGTTATTCAATGTCAGTTTGAAACAATTGTTTCCTGTCCTGAGTAGATGAATATTATTGTGGGAATTATGCTAATTATGAATGCGTAAGAAGTAGCGGTTTTTACATAGTATGGGTATAGCTTATTTTTGTAGAGTTTAGTAGAGGTTATAATGATGGGCAAAGTAAGAATGACTAGAGCTGTGATTATGCATGAAGTAAATATATTTATTACTTTTATTTGGAGTTGCACCAATTTTTTGGTTCCTAAGACCAATGGATTACTTCTATCCTATAAAAGTTGAAAAAGCCATGTTCTTATACATGGGAGCATGAGTTAGCAGTTCTTGCAGTACTTTTTCGGTAAGCAAAAAGGTTTGAGCTTTTATTATTAGATTCACAATCTAATGTTTTTGTTAAACTATGCTTACAGTAGATGGGACCGAGAATAATTTTAGGGTTAAGGGATAGGAGGAGTAGAGGCAGTAGATGCAAGGTTATTAGGGCATTTTCTCGTGTGAATGACGGTTTGATATTTTTGATATGGTGGGAATATTTACCACGCTGTGTGGTGATTAGTATATAAAGTGAGTATAGGGCAGTGATGGTGATGTTAATTCCTATTAGAATAATAGTAATGTTGGATCATGAGAATGAGGATATCACTACAAATAGTTCTCCGATAAGATTAATTGTTGGAGGAAGAGCCAGATTTGTGAGGCTTGCTAATAACCATCAGGCTGCTATCAGGGGAAGGAGGGTTTGAAGTCCTCGTGCGAGAATCATAGTACGGCTATGGATTCGTTCGTAATTGGAGTTGGCTAAGCAGAATAGCATCGAGGATGTTAAACCATGGGCAATTATTAGGGCTGTTGCACCTATATAACTTCATGGTGTTTGAATAAGAACCGCTACAATAACGAGTGCCATATGACTAACTGAGGAGTATGCAATTAGGGATTTTAGATCTGTTTGACGGAGACAGATAGAGCTTGTTATGATTATGCCTCATAGAGATAATATTATGAAAGGATACGCTATGAAGTTGGTCAGGGGGTTTAGTAGGGTTGTAATTCGTATCATGCCATAGCCTCCTAATTTCAGGAGTACGGCGGCAAGTACCATGGAGCCGGCAATAGGGGCCTCTACGTGTGCTTTTGGTAGTCACAAGTGGAGGCCGTATAGAGGTATCTTTACTATGAATGCTATCATGCATGCCAATCATAAGAAAACATTAGATCAGGAGTTTGGCAGAGGTTGAATTCAGTATTGAATTATGAGAAAATTTAGGGAGCCCATGAAATTGTGGATGTAAAGGAGAGCTACTAGGAGTGGGAGAGATCCTATTAAAGTATAAAATAAGAAGTAGAGCCCTGCGTTTAGTCGTTCAGTTTGATTCCCCCATCGGGTAATAATGATCAGGGTTGGGATTAGTGTTGCCTCAAATAGGATGTAAAAGAAGATAAGTTCAGAGGCGGTGAAAGTTATAATTAGGAACAACTGGAGAAGAATCAGTATTGAAATATATAGTTTTTTTCGAGTTAAGGGTTCTTTTGATAAATGGTGTTGGCTTGCTATAAGTATAAGGGGTAGAAGTCATGTTGTAAGTGCTAGTAGCGGTGCTGATAGGGAGTCAGAGAAAAATATTAAGGAGGGGTTCAATGTATTATCATTTGGTTGATTCAGGTAGAATAAGCTGATTAAGCTGATTAGCAAACCATATGTTGTCGTGTTAATTCAGATTATGTTAGGCTTTGATACTCATGTAAGGGGGATCAGTATGATAGTGGGGATGATAATTTTTAGCATTGTAAGAGGTTTAGGTTTTGTACGTAATCAGTCCCGTAGGTGTTAGATACTATAACTAGTAGAGATAGTCCTAATGCTGCTTCGCAGGCAGCAAATACTAGTAGTACGATTGGTATCATGCTGGCTAATGTAAGGTGGTTGTTGAGAATAGTTACAGATATTATTACAAATAGTGATAATATTATGCCCTCTAAGCATAGTAGCGATGATATTAGGTGTGATCGATAAACAAGTATACCTATTAGAGAAAGAATGAATGCCAGAAAGATATTAATATATACTATGGACATATGATAATTATGAGATAAATCATAATCTAATGAGTCGAAATCATTTGTTTTGGCTTAAACTAATTATCATATTCGGTTCATTCTAGCCCCTTTTCGGTTCATTCGTACGCTAGGCTTGCAGCTAGGAGGGAGATTAGTAGGAGTGCTATGATAAGTATTGTTGTCAACTTGTTGGTTTGTGACGCTCAGGGAAGTGGGAGTAGGAGTGCGATTTCTAGGTCGAAAAGCAGGAATGTGATGGCAACTAGGAAGAATTTTATAGAGAAAGGTAGGCGAGCAGATCCCATGGGGTCAAAACCACATTCGTAGGGGCTTGTCTTGTCTGTATAAATATTTAGTTGGGGAAGTCAGAATGCGATTAGTACAAGTAAGGACGCTAGGGTTACATTAGTTATCAAGGTTAGTATTACGTTTATTACTTCTTTCCAGGTTGATCTGGAGCTAACTGATTGGAAGTCAATTGTACTAGTTATACTAAAGAAATAGGATCCTCATCAATAAATAGATACATATAAGAATAGTCAGACTACATCAACAAAGTGTCAATATCATGCAGCGGCTTCAAATCCGAAGTGGTGGTTTGATGTGAAGTGGTAGTATAGTTGTCGGAGAAAGCACACGATAAGGAATGTGGAGCCAATAATTACATGTAGTCCGTGAAACCCAGTAGCTATAAAAAAGGTAGATCCGTACACTCCGTCGGAGATTGTAAAAGATGTCTCGTAGTATTCGGAGGCCTGTAATAGTGTAAAATATACGCCTAAGGAGATTGTAATAAATAGGCCTTGAAGTATGTGTTTACGATTGCCTTCTATTAAACTATGATGGGCTCAAGTAATAGATACTCCGGAGGCTAGGAGGACTGAGGTGTTGAGTAGAGGAACTTCTAGTGGGTTAAGAGGAATAATGCCGGTGGGAGGTCAGCAACCTCCAAGTTCAGGAGTAGGGGCTAGGCTGGAATGGTAAAAGGCTCAAAAGAAGCCTGCAAAGAAAAATACTTCTGATACAATAAAAAGAACTATTCCGTACCGTAGTCCTTTTTGTACAATAGGGGTGTGATGTCCTTGGAATGTGCCTTCTCGGATCACATCTCGTCATCACTGGTATATGGTTAGCAGGTTGGTTGTGAATCCTAATGTAAGTAGGGATATTGAGTTATAGTGAAATCATATGATAAGACCCGATGTTATAAGAAGGGCAGAAAGGGCTCCTGTTAGCGGTCATGGGCTTGGGTTAACTATATGGTAAGCGTGAGTTTGGTGGGTCATTAGGTGTTGTCATGTAAGTATAGACTTACTAGTAAGGTAAAGACATAGGCTTGAATTAAGGCAACAGCAAACTCTAGAATCGTAAATAGAATTAAAATAATAAAAGTGATGAAAGCTGTGGTCGCGCTAATATTAATAAGAGCTAAGGTAGCCCCTCCAATCAAATGGATTAGGAGGTGTCCTGCAGTAATATTGGCGGTTAATCGAACGGCTAGAGCTATGGGTTGAATGAATAGACTAATAGTTTCGATGATTACTAGTATTGGAATTAGGGGAAGAGGGGTGCCTTGGGGTAGAAAGTGTGCCAAGGATGCTTTGGTCTTATAGCGGAAACCGGTAATTACTGTCCCTGCTCATAGGGGGATTGCTATTCCGAGGTTTATAGAGAGTTGTGTCGTGGGCGTAAATGAGTGGGGTAGTAGTCCAAGTAGGTTAGTTGAACCAATGAATAGAATTAGTGATATAAGTATGAGAGCTCAGGTTCGTCCCTTTTGATTATGAATTGCTAGTATTTGTTTTGATGTTAATTGAATTAATCATTGCTGAATGGAGATTAACCGATTATTGATTAGGCGATTGGGTGCTGGGAATAAAATGGAAGGGAATATGACGATCAGTACTACAATAGGGAGACCTATTATTGAGGGGGCAGCGAAAGAGGCGAATAAATTTTCGTTCATTTGTTTTCTCAAGGATTATGTTGACTAGTGATTTTAGTAGACTTGGTTATTGGGTTTTCCGGGTAGTGGTGATTTGAAATTTTTAGTTGGAATAGAATGAAGAGGGTGAGAAATATTGAAAAGATTATAATAAATCAGGTGGATGTGTCTAGCTGTGGCATTTCATTAAGGGGAGGTTAAAACTCCCAGTCTTTAACTTAAAAGGTTAATGCTTTATAGCTTCTTAATGAGTAAGTCTAGTCTAGGTTATACTATTAAGGCAGATCAGGTTTCAAAATAAGATAGGGGGACTATTTCAAGAACAATGGGTATAAAGCTATGGTTAGATCCGCAGATTTCAGAGCACTGGCCATAATACAGTCCCGGTCGTATGGCTATAAGGGTGGTTTGGTTTAGTCGTCCTGGAATAGCGTCAGTTTTTAGACCTAGTGATGGAACAGCTCATGAATGCAAAACGTCTTCTGAAGAAATAAGTATTCGGATGGTTATTTCTATTGGGAGGACAACTCGGTTGTCTACTTCTAATAGTCGGAGTTCTCCTGGCTTTAATTCTTGTGTTGGGATTATGTAGGAGTCAAAGTTTAAGTCTTCATAATCAGTATATTCATAGCTTCAGTATCATTGGTGGCCTATTGTTTTCACGGTTAAAGAGGGGTTATTGATTTCGTCTATTATATAAAGGATTCGGAGGGAAGGTAGAGCGATTAGGATTAGGATAATGGCGGGTAGGATAGTTCATACTGTTTCTACTTCCTGTGCGTCTATTGTGCTTGTATGAGTTAATTTTGTAGTCAATATTAGGGAAATGATGTAGAGAACTAAAGAACTGATTAAGAATACAATTATTAGTGTATGGTCATGAAAATGAAGTAGCTCCTCTATAATAGGGGAGGTTGCGTCCTGTAATCCGAGTTGAAATGGGTACGCCATAGAGGTATATAGGGGTTTCACCTATAATTTAACCTTGACAAAGTTATGTAATATTTTACTAATACCTCCTGATTGAGAAAGACATAGTGGTTATGACATTGGCTTGAAACCAATTTTAGGGGGTTCGATTCCTTCCTTTCTTATTTTTGGATTACATATGTAGGTTCTTCGAACGTGTGATATGGAGGGGGACATCCATGTAGTCATTCAATATTAGTTGTAGTAAGTTCTACTATAGCAACTTCTCGTTTGGATGCAAAGGCCTCTCAGATTATAAAAATTATAAGCATCACCGCTGTAAGCGAGATAAACGATCCTATAGAGGAGACGGTATTTCAGGTGGTATATGCATCTGGATAGTCAGAGTACCGACGAGGTATTCCGGATAAACCTAGGAAATGCTGAGGGAAGAAAGTTATATTTACTCCCACAAATATAATTGTAAAGTGAATCTTTGCTCAAGTATCGTTAAGAGTATAACCTGAGAATAAGGGGAATCAGTGGGCAAATCCTCCCATAATGGCAAAAACTGCTCCCATTGAGAGCACATAGTGAAAATGAGCTACAACATAATACGTATCATGAAGAACGATGTCTAAGGACGAATTAGCTAGGACAATGCCTGTTAGCCCGCCTACTGTGAATAAGAAAATAAACCCTAAAGCTCATAGCATAGCTGGAGATCATTTAATATTGCCTCCGTGAAGTGTTGCCAGTCAACTAAATACTTTTACTCCTGTTGGAATAGCGATAATTATAGTGGCGGATGTGAAGTATGCTCGTGTGTCTACGTCTATTCCTACAGTAAACATATGGTGAGCTCATACGATAAAGCCTAAAAACCCAATAGATATTATTGCCCATACTATTCCTATATAGCCGAAAGGCTCTTTTTTCCCTGAGTAGTAAGTGACAATGTGAGAAATTATTCCGAACCCTGGCAGGATAAGAATGTAAACTTCAGGATGTCCGAAGAATCAGAATAAGTGTTGATATAGGATAGGGTCTCCTCCTCCAGCGGGATCGAAAAATGTCGTATTAAGATTACGGTCTGTTAAAAGTATTGTAATTCCAGCAGCCAGTACAGGCAGGGATAGTAGGAGTAGAACTGCTGTAATTAGTACTGATCATACAAATAGGGGGGTTTGATACTGGGATATTGCAGGGGGTTTTATGTTGATAATAGTAGTAATGAAATTAATTGCCCCTAAAATAGAAGAGACTCCGGCTAAATGTAAGGAGAAAATTGTAAGATCAACGGATGCTCCTGCATGGGCCAGATTGCCAGCCAGTGGGGGGTAAACGGTCCACCCCGTTCCTGCACCTGCTTCTACCATAGAAGATGCTAATAGTAGAAGAAAAGATGGAGGAAGAAGTCAGAAGCTCATGTTATTTATTCGGGGGAATGCCATGTCCGGAGCACCAATTATTAATGGCACTAGTCAGTTTCCAAAGCCCCCAATTATAATGGGCATGACTATGAAGAAGATTATTACGAAAGCATGGGCGGTTACGACGACGTTATAAATTTGATCGTCGCCTAGTAAAGTACCGGGCTGACCTAGTTCGGCTCGGATGCTAGTTCGGCTCGGATGAGGAGGCTCAAGGCAGTGCCTACTATGCCGGCTCATGCTCCAAATAGTAAGTATAAAGTACCAATATCTTTGTGATTAGTAGAGAACAGTCATCGGTTAATGAACATAGGTAAAATGGCTGATAAAAGCATTAGACTGTAAATCTAAAAATAGAGGTTTAAGTCCTCTTTTTGCCAAGCTCTGTGGTGAATTTTCATATTGAATTGCAAATTCAAAGAAGCAGCCTAGACGCCGCCGGGGCTTCTCCCGCCTTTTTTTTCTACGCGGCGGGAGAAGGTA